>NW_027271541.1:617500-629592 GCF_040938485.1 Diadema antillarum
TATATTAATTTGGTAGGCAACAAAAGTGTTTATTTCTGTCTCAATTTTGTTGAAATGACTGCATTAGATGTTTTATCGTGTTTGATCTTCTACCAGCCACACAATTTGGAATACATAGTTTCATATGAATATTGTTAACCATTTGGCTGCTATTTGTTTACCTTTATTTACAGGGAAACTACTAAGCAGAGCAAACAAGATTGCATACTTCCTACTTCACAAGTTAGGTGGCAAGGAACCGACTCTCAAGCCAGGAGACAGGGTAAAGAAATTCTCCAATCCTTTGTGTGTGTGCAGAACTTATTTGCGTTCATCCACAGCTTTCTTTCTCATCGCTTGTGTTGATAATGCTCTGTCTTTCGGTTCTCCCTCTTAGTTTTATTTTCATTGTCTGTGGCGTGTTTGTTTGTCTGCCTTTGTGTCTTTTTCTTATCTTCCTTTCTCTCTCTTAATTGCCCTCTCTTCAATGTCTTTTAGGGGACACGTCGGGTAGACATAGAAATTGATGGAGATATTTCCTGCTGTGAAAATGTAAAACAAGTTTGTTTGTTTTTTTCTAGAGGATGTATGTCAAATCTGTTAAGTGACTTCTGCTCCATCTTTTCACAGTGTGCTGCATATATGGAGAGCGTATGGTCCACGAAGATACTGTCATGTCATTTATACTCTATACTGTTATATATTTGCTTATATCTTGTCCCCCTTCCCCACCCCCTTTTCCCAACCCCTTACCTTGCCCCCCTCCCTTCCACAAACAGGTGGCACTAGTGTACCCCAACTCGGATCCCGCCGCCTTCATGTGTGCATTCTACGGGTGCCTCTTTGCTGGGATCGTTCCGGTTGCAATAGACGTTCCCGTCACAAGAAAGGTAAAGCACCGTGGCATAGGAACATATAGAAACCATCACAAAGAATGATATATAGCAACCAATCATTTACAGTATCGGCTCATAAGCTCAAAAGTTTTACATGTCTTTCAAGAAGAACATCCTCGTCTTTGAAAAGAACTTGTAAGACTCACTCCTTTTCATACTGTTGTGTAGTGTCTGTGTTATTTGTACATCAAAGCTCATTTACAAGCGTGTAAAGAATACTGTGAGCTAGGCCCTGTTGCATAAGAGTTTAGAGTAAACATAATTCAGAAAATCAAATAGAAGTCTCTGAATGCACAAATCTGATTGGCTGACACCTGACATATGTTTTATTTCTTACTTTTTTTTTTACTTATGTTTGAGTGCATCATTTTATGCAACAGAGCTCAGTAGTGATAATACGATGTACTATCATTATGCTCAATATCCTTACAAGTACACCCTTACCTATTGTCAGAGTGGTGGTCACACAACTTTTCCCTTTTCTCATATTCATTCACACACTCCGTCTTGTCCACCAATAGGATGCTGGGAGCCAGCAGATTGGCTTCCTATTGGGCGGCTGCGGCATCTCCGTTGCCTTGACGACCAGTGCCTGTCTCAAGGAGCTCCCCAAGACGCAATCCGGGGAGGTGTCAAGGTTCAAAGGTGAGAGTGCATGCAAAGACCTCTTCTTGCGCAGTTTCTGAAATCTCGACGGCTTGATATCAACGAGTTGGGCAGGTTTCAGAGCAAGTGATATTTCAGATCTCATAAGTCAGATCAGAATGAATCATTTCTTGCCTATGGAAAGCACAAGGTTTTGGGTTTTGTTTCACAGATTCCATATTGAGATTCGTGACAGTGTGTTTAGGATTTTCACCACTTGACAAAATATGAATGAATAATGATACTGATGATGGTGATGATGATAATGAGGATGATGATAATGATGATGATGATGATGATGATGATGATGATGATGATGGTGATGGTGATGATGATGGTGATAATAATGATGGTAGTGATGATGGTGATTATGGTAATTATGAGCTGTTTCCCTCTTTTTATCATCAGGTTGGCCTAAATTGACCTGGTACGTGACGGAACACCTCTCCAAGCCACAGAAGGACTGGCAGATTCCGCCCCGCCCTGCAGACGATGCTGCCGCATACATTGAGGTTAGTTTTGCTCTCGGAGGTTTCAGGGGAAAAAAAAAAAGAAGAATAAGCATAACTCTTACATCACTGCTTAAGGTAATGATTGAAATGTTTTGTGATGGCATATGTATGTTGCATTAGGGAATATGTACGAGAAGAATACAGGGTTCTTTTAAACGGTCATCACTATAATATAGAAGTATTCTGGTTCTGACATCCACTGGACACTTTCTGTGGTATTTTAATGCCATTTGTAAAGTCACAATCTGTATCCTAATATTTTCTTCAACTCTGCCCATTTTTTTTTTTTGGTTGTTGTTGGATGTCAATAAAAACATATCCTTTTCAAGCAAATGTAATTCATTTTATGTCATCCCTACTTACATTGTACAGTACACAACAGATAACGAGAGGAGCATGATGGGGGTAACGAGTATCCTAATATTTTCTTCAACTCTGCCCATTTTGTTGTTGTTGTTGTTGGATGTCAATAAAAACATATCCTTTTCAAGCAAATGTAATTCATTTTATGTCATCCCTTCTTACAGTACACCACAGACAACGAGGGGAGCGTGATGGGGGTAACGGTGCCAAGGAAGGCCATGCTGTACCACTGCCGGACACTGACCGTGGCGTGCAGCTACGGGGAGGGGGAGACCATGGTGAACGTCCTGGACTTCAAGAGGGATGTTGGACTGTGGCACAGCGTGCAGGCGGTGAGTGCACTTTGGGCTTGGATGGGAAGGGATGGGGTCAAAGGTCATGGGTCAGGGGGTCTTGAAGTACATGAAAAGGTCATCTCATCATGCATTGTTTTTGAGGCCATGCCAGGAAATAACGGCCTTTGTGGAAGTGGCGCTGAATCAATTGTACAATGAGAAAGGTCTTAATTCTGTTTGTGTGGGATTCTTCCTGTGTTTGTTTGTTTGTTTGTATGTGTGTATCATTTTGTTGAGGAACAGGAGCAGGGAGAAGGCATTGCTTTGTTTTGTTTTTTGTTGTTCTTTTTTTCTTTAGAGTATGGGGATTTGTGTTTGTGTTCTTAACATGGAGAGTCAGGAAACCTTCCTTTTCCTTTTGGTGAAATTTTGAAGTGCTTGATTATACATGAAATACTGTATTAATCACATTGCTTAAATACTCATTGTGATGTGATACATGCTATAGATCAAAACAGCAGAATTTCCCGATTGAAAGATACAAATCAGAGATTCTGTCAGTAGTCAAAATTGAAATGAATGTGATGATTGTTAGAAATTTCAAAGTCACTTTTGCAAATTCTTTTCTCCCCTTCCAGAGTATCTTCAATGGGATGCAGGTCTATTTTGTGCCCTACTCCCTAATGAAGGTGAACCCCGCCTCATGGATGCATGTTGTCACCAAGTACAAAGGTCAGTATAGGCGCATTCACACACGGGAGTTCATGGTTTATTTGCCATTGTTCACACACACTGTGCAGGACAAGTTATCGCAATGTTTCAACGGTAACAACAACAAAAAAAAGAAGATAAATCGAGAGTGACCAGAATGGTATCCCCTGTGTCTGAGTGTAGCAAGTGGCAGTGTGGGATTGAAAACCTCAAGTTTCTCTTTGCGTAGCAGTCACACACGAACTGCTCACAACAAATAGTCATGCAGGATCGACTTCTGCATTGCAACGTGTAGTTGGGGATAGTGTCTACACACAAGAAATAGTGGTTTTTTTATCGTGTTGCAGAACTCAATTTTCAATAATCATTAATTATGGTTTGTGTGAACAGTACTATTATTGAAAATCAGATGTTAATAGTGATAAGACTTTCAAACTTTATCATGTGGGGAAAAAAAATTTTGTTTAATTATATACTTTGGTTACAATTCAGTTAGGAATCCATTATGCGAAGTTTAGGAATGATAATTGAATTCTTTGCCCATGCAAATATGTGAAATTTAGATATAAATCTTCATTGTCTTAACCCGTTGAGGACGGACTGATTTTGCTACAACACGCATTTCCCATAGACACCTGCCCAAGTATACTCGGGACTCGTCCTCAACAGGCTAACTATTTAAGTGATGTAACTCCACTCCAAGTAGTACTATGCGGATGTACCCCCATCAAGCGTAAAATTATTTTGTTTTGTCAATACAGCTAACGTGCCAGCATCAAAAATATCATATTCAAGAATGTTGCTGTCAATGCGAAAGTTAACAAATTTTTGTTTTGCTCATATGTGTGTTTCTTTGTTTGTTTGTTTGTTTGTTTTTCCCCAGCCACTCTTGCCATTGTGAAGTCACGTGACATGCACTGGGGTCTCATGGCTCAGAAGGAACACAAGGGAATCAATCTGAACACACTCAGGATGCTACTGGTAGCTGACGGAGCAAACCCTTGTGAGTTACGCCCTGCTCTGACATCTTCTGCGTCCTCTTTCTTTTTTCTTTCTTTTTTCTTTCTTTTTTCTTTCTTTTTTCTTTCTTTTTTCTTTCCTTTTTCCGTCATTCCTTTTTACATTCGCTCTTTTTCTTTTAGTTTCTTTAATTTTGTCTTCCACAGTCAACCTCTCATTAGTCAAAAAGTTGACAATGGATATTAAAGAACATTCATTCTATAGAGTAAGTCAAAATGCAAAAGTCAAAGGATTTTCTCCAGGCCCTTTGGATTCCACTTAGATGAGGTTGACTGTGTTTTCTGTGTAGTGCTTGCTTTCCTATCCCGCTCTTTCTTCTTCTTTTTAAATTACTTTATTTTTTTTAAATAGGCCTACGTCTCCCCATTTTGTGATTGTGCATTTCCTTACAAGAATGTACCTCTTTTTATGCCTCCGCCACGAAGTGGTGCCGGAGGCATTATGTTTTCGGGTTGTCCGTCCGTCCGTCCGTCCGTCCGTCCGTCCGTCCGTCCGTCCGTCCGTCCGTCCGTCCTTCCGTCTGTCCGTCCGTAATGAATTTTGTGGACAGGGTAACTACCAAAACCTTTTGAGGTATCGTAATGAAACTTGGCATGTATGTGTATTAGGGTGTGAAGTTGTGCCTATCAACTTTTGGGTGCACATGCTCAAGGTCAAAGGTCAAAAGGTCAAGGTCAAATGCCTAAAATTTCACTATTTCCCCCATATCTATGCAATGCCTGAAGATATTTTCTTGAAACTTAGTGTGTACATGTATTACTCAATTAAGATTCTCTGGTAAAAGTTTGGGGTCATGAGGTCAAAAGGTCAAAGGTCAAAAGGTCAAGTAAAATGTTAAAATTTCACTTTTTTCTCTGTATCTTGGAAATTGTTCAAGGTATCTTCATGGAACATAATATATGCGTGTACTGACTGGCAGTGGTTATCTAGGGAATTTAGGGATCATGGGGTCAAAGGTCAGGGGTCAAAGGTCAAGGGCAATACTTCAAAATTGTACTATTTTCCTTAAATGCAATGCCAGCCGGATTATTTTTTTAAGTTGATGTATGCATGTATAACCCAATAGAGATTCTCTGGGATTTTTTTTTTTTTTTTTTTTTGCCAAGAAGGTCAAAGGTCAAAAGGTCAAAGATCAAGTGAAAGTGCTGAACTTACTTCGTTCTCCATATCTCGGACGTGGCTCAAGTTGTCTTGAAACTTAGTACTTTGTATTTATGTATGTTCTGCCTGACAGTGATTCTCTTATAAATCAAAGGCCAGATGAAAATGATAACAATTTACTGTTCAATACAGAAATTGCACTTTTTCTCCACACCTTGAAAATTACTCAGTGCATAAACTTATGAAAGGGTCAAAGTCAAGTTAAAGTTCTTAAATCCCCAAATACATGCTCTCCTATTCATCCAATTAAACATAGGTCAAGGAAGGTAAACATTCAATACATTTGTGACAAACATGTCATTTTAATATTTTGCCAATTTTGTGAAAATGTAATCACACATTGTCCACATGTACTACAGACCTATTAGGAGAATCATGCATTATGGCGGAGGCATACCAGTCGCCATAGCGACATTTCTAGTTCATTATGTTACCAGAGGAAAAAGAAAAACATTCTGTATATTCTCTCATCTTACAAGACTCAAAGGACAACCCTCTACTTTGTAAGAGTTGCTAAGAGCCCTGCCTGACATAGTGACAATCGCTGTAATGAAATCCACTTTCTGCCCAAGAAAATGCAGTTGATTGCCAGAGACATCTTTGAAATAGTGTTATTACAGTGTATGTCACCTTTGTTGATGTTGCTTGCTTGTTTGTTACATATTTTTCCACAATTCTCCATCCACTCTTGATTATTTGTGTGTGATTGTGTTTGTTTTTTTACCCCATCTACCTTTCCAGGGTCATTATCATCATGCGATGCCTTCCTCAATACGTTCCAGAGTAAAGGACTCAAACCAGAAGTCCTCTGTCCCTGCGCCTGTGCAACAGAAGCTCTGACAGTGTCAATACGAAGGTACGATCGAGATTACCATCCCTTGTTTCTATTTCTTGCTCCTTTTCCTCTCTCGTTCTTCTCTGTCTCTCACTGTCAATCTCTTTCTCTCATTCTCAATCTCTTTCTCTCCCCCATTTCTCATGTCTTCTTGGATTCCTTGCTCACTTTCTTTCTTTTTCATTCTGTCCTCCCATTTTCACTTGCTTTCTCTTTTCTTTCCTTCATTTCTTTTATTCTTCCTTTCTTGCTTTCTTTGCAGTGTAGCAATCAACCACAAGGGCAGTTAGAATGTCCCACTTGTGAAATGTTGACAATGATAAGAAAATGATGAGAGTGATGATGGTGGCGCTGAATGGTGGTAATAATGGTGGTGATGATGATGGTAGTGATGGTGGTGATGATGATAGTAGTGATGGTGGGGATGATGATAGTAGTGATGGTGGTGATGATGATGGTAGTGATGGTGGTGATGATGATGGTAGTGATGGTGGTGATGATGATAGTAGTGATGGTGGGGATGATGATGATGGCATCAATATGTATAGGATTGATATACAAGGTGATGATGGTGTATGTTTGTCAGATATGAATATTTATTAGTTTTGATTTGTTTCTCCTTGAATCAGGCCTGGAAAGACCGGTATGACAGCATCCGGGCGGGGCGTGCTGTCAATGGCCGGTCTGAGCTACGGCGTGGTGAGGGTGGATACAGATGACAAACTCACATCACTGACGCTACAAGATGTGGGCGTGGTCATGCCAGGAGGTGAGATGATTGGCAGATATGCACGGTGGTGCTTGATGGAGCCAGAAGGACATAACTGCTATTAGCAGACCTCCCAACCATACTGAATTTTGAGGAAAGAATGTGAATTTTGACCATTCCCAGCTCTTTTTTCAACAGGAGTTTCCTATTTTTCTGGATAATTTTGCTACACTCTCATATGGGAACTGCTCTTTCTTTCCTACTTTTGAGCCAAATCATCCCTATTTTTTCAGTCAGAAAGGTTGGGAGGTCTGTATTACCCACCAGCTGAGAGAAATTGAAATCACATATGAACAACAAGGCTGTACCTGCACTCCTCTGAGTCTTTGAAGCTACATATGATATTATGACTGAAACAAGCACAGCATCACTTTTGAGCAAGAAGGATGTAATTACACTGTCATGGTCAATCCAGCTGCATTCTACCAGTTATTCTTAGTAGTCATTCCTGAAAAGAAATGAAATTAAATTCAACAACTCCTGAAAGGTTTTACTTCTCAATTCAATTTCAGTTTCAATTCAGATCAAATTTTATTTCCAATGTAATATATTCTGTCAAATACAACAATTCCTTTCCCAAGAAATCAGTGTAATTCAGAATTTATGAACATATATGCATGTATCTGTTTGATTTGGAATGAAGCTTGTGCAAAGAACGTCATTGAATGCCAACTTGAAAGTAGGCTTGTGTTACAGTTTTATATTTTCAGAGTTCAAATTATTGAACTTATCTCACCTACATTATACCTTCTCTTTTTGATTTTGTATCCTTTGAAAAACAGCTGCCATGGTGGTTGTGAAGATTGATGGACCGCCCGTTCTGTGCAAGACGGACGAGATTGGAGAGCTGTGCGTGGCCTCGGAGTCAGTGGGCGGATCTTTCTGGGGTCTGAAGGGGAAGACTAATGCCACATTCAATGTGAGTGTCACTCAAAAACTTCATGTTACAAGCATTGAGTATCTGTTAATCTGGCTGAGGATCTTTATGCCTTCTATCCTGAAAGGTGTCAGAGGCATCACTTTGTTCTTTGTTGATCAAATGAGAGAGCGACTTAATTGGTGTCTCATTTCGGGCTAAATCACGCTTTCAGGCTCGATCCCTTCTATGATTTTAGCAAGTTTGCCTGTTATGAATTGATGGTTAAATGATTAAAATTGCACACAAAGTTTGACTGGGGTGTCATAGAGACTTAACGTTGGTCGTGTAAATCAGATTTGCATAGATGCAGGAAATTAGGACAGATTCCGAGGTTGAAAGCAGGAAGATTCCTAAAAGACGTGATGGCATCCTGCAAAATCAACTAAGGATATGCACCTTGTTGAATGCCATATTGATGATTTTATCTTTACATTCCAGTGTAGATTGAAAATTTCATTCTCTTTTAATCAGAGGAAAGTGAAGATAATCATACAATCTATGTAGTGTACAAGTACCGTCATGCTTTCATTATAAAATGGTGATATGGATCCTAATCAAATGATTGGCTGAGAGCTGTCACATAACCAGTCTTTCATTTTGCTTGAAGGTGCAAATTTGCTTTTCACTGGGTATTCGTACACTGATGACGGATACTAACAACCACTTGTTTGCTCTCAGCTGCATTGCATTGTGAACATCGAATGATTCCTGTTGATAATCCTGATCTGTGATTGGTCCCCTCTCTCTATCAGGTGACTGCACTCGGGGAGTATGAGCGGCCAATCAGCGAACAGCACTTTGTCAAGACGGGTCTCCTCGGCTTCCTAGGGCCGGTGAGTTTACAAGAAATCCAATAATGGAAGTGCTCCAGCTTGCATACCATAATGACGTTTCTCACAACCTTACTTTTTATTGGCAAACCGTCCTTGCAATACTTAGATGAAATCATATTTCTCTTTGGAAATAAGAATTCTAACTGTGGTTAAATTCCAAGTTGAATATGAAAACAGTTGTACTTGTAACCTGTGAGATCTACTTCTTCTTCATTGTTGTAGTAGCATATACGATTGAACCAAAAATTAGAATGTTTTGTAAGGTCATTTGTCACCTGTAGCATAAATGTTTCATGAAAAACACTATGTGGTGTCATGATGAAATTTCATCTTTAGAAGAAATATAACCAACAAGAATTTTTCATTTGTGTATGTATGTACATGTGTGTTTGCTTGGTCCCACATGCTTCATTTCATGTCATTATCAATCCCTGTGATCAGACATACATTAGTCCTGACATCATCACAAAGTCTTTATGAGCCAACTTTGCATTTGTATTTGTAGGGAGGTCTGGTTTTCGTCTGTGGCAAGGTGGATGGTCTCATGATTGTCAGTGGGCGGAGACACAACACGGACGACATCATTGCAACGGTACTGGCCGTGGAGCCCCTCAAGTTCATCTACAGAGGGCGGTATGTCGTCCTAGCTATTTTTTTTTTGTGTGTGTGTGTGTGTGTTAATGCGTTTGATTGAAATGTACAATTTTTACTATAATGAGCATAAGAAATCATGCATTACAGCTACTTCGTCAAATTTCTTTCTTTTTTCTTGATAATTCATCATAATCTTGTCATTTACAGTGCTATCTGTTCTACATTGGTACGTGCTTGTATTCACAAAAAAAGAATTGTTGATAAGCAGGTTCCATGTGAGTTCCACGTGAACATACATACATGTATATATTATAATGCATAGGTTTTCATCTTGGTTACAATTTTAGGACATCATTTGTTTGATTAGTAAAATTGTGGTGTGCTCATAGTTTTATTGAAACCATATATTCAAATGTGAATGTGTGTCGTAAGACCACTGCGTTTTGGAAAAGGAAACTTATGCAGTTCATCAATCCACAGCTATCACAAGGTTGTACAATATGAACCTTGGCTTACTAATTGCTTTCATGCCTCCTTTCTGTGTTTCAGAATCGGCGTCTTTTCCATCAAAGTGCTCAAGGATGAGAGAATAATCATCATCGCAGAGCAGAGACCAGAAGCTACAGAGGAAGAGGTACATTTTTTTAACTACAAATAAATGTTACAACATCAAAGAGTGCAAACACCCCTTTATATAAAGAATGGTACTACCCTCCCCAACTTGTGCAGTGTAAGCATGGGAATGGTCCACTTCAGAAGAAGGTGTCGGCAAGTCGGGCATATTTAGTTGAACTGCTTGTGTTATAAGCGTGAAATGAGATTTTGTTGCTGCCATATTGTAGTTGAAGGATTGAAATTGGAGGAATGTTTACCCTGATATTCATTATTTTTAGTTAGAGTAAAGTTATTGGTTATGCAATAAAAAACAGGAAAGAAAGGGAATGAACCAGACATATCTATACCATTGCATTTGTTATTATGGAATTGATTTTCAGTTTTGTCATGATGTTGTAGTGTAGGATAATTTCATGTGCATCGTGGCTTTGGTAACGTTTTACTCTATCTGCTAGTTGTTAACTTATTGATGCCTGTTTCCGTACATGGTGCTTATCACTGCTGCTTCCGTTTTCTGTGCACCCTCCCTCTGCAGTGCTTCCAGTGGATGAGCCGAGTACTACAGGCCGTGGATAGTATCCACCAGGTGGGCGTCTACTGTCTGGCACTGGTCCCTCCAAACTCCCTTCCCAAGGTGAGCTTCAGCCTGCATCACCATTATAATGATGATGATGATGATGATGATGATGATGATGAAGGTGGTGATGATGATGATGATGAAGGTGGTGATGATGATGATGATGGCGATGATGATGGCGATGATGATGATGATGATGATTGTGATGATAATGATGGTGATGGGGATAGTAATGATGATGATGATGATGATGATGATGGTGATAGTAATGATGGTGATAGTAATGATGATAGTAATGATGATGATATGATGATGATAGTGATGATGATGATAATGATGATATGATGATGGTGATGATGATGATGATGATGATGGTGGTGGTGATGGTGATGATGATGATGATGATGGTGGTGATGATTATGATGATGATATGATAGTTATGGGCCGCAGCTTGGCAGAGGAGTACCAGAAGATATGTTACAGGCAGGTAGTTTCTGTGTCTTTTTTTTTTTTTTTATAATTATTAGTTTGTTTTTCCCTTTGTCTTCCAGACACCCCTTGGAGGCATCCACCTGTCGGAAACCAAACAGAGGTTTATCTCAGGAGCCCTGCATCCAACCAATGTACTCATGTGTCCACACACGTAAGTCGCATGACAAGTGTACCACAGCACACGTTTGTCGTGTTTTTGTACACTGTGTATTGCTATGGACCATGGTCGCAAATTATGTGTTCAGATTTAGGGTTGGTCCCAGTGTGCACACGGCGCAAGTTTCCTATAGAGACCTACGCTATCAACTCCTCTGTAGCGCTTACGCTTTGGCCCACTTCCCCGAGTCCGAAGAAGTTCGATTCACTGTAGTCAGTGGTCCGATCACAGTTCGGCTCATGATTCGACTGAGGGAGGTGACAGCTTTAGCAAACTTCTTTTTGTGATGTCATAATAACAAGCACACATGCACACACCCTGGCATTACTACAGAATGCGCGATACGCAGAGAAGACAACGAAAGGCAACGTTACTTTGCAACACCTACGCACTTTACTCTTGATGACAGCTCAACTTCGGTAATCATTCGTATCAATGCTGACGGTGATCGGCAGTATCATCATACAGCGCCCTCTACACTACCGGGACTATGCACCTTTAAGTTTCTCTTGATGTAATTCTTACAAGGAATAGCCATCAAAGAACTGTCTTTTAAAAGTTGCTGTAAAACAATTTTAGGCAGAGAGCATGTGAAATTGATTTAAATCTGTATTCTTAATGGTAGATTCATTTTTCAGGCCAAGTACAAAGCTTTTTATGATTTTCTCCAATGTAGGTCTTGTCGCACAACTACAGCCACTACACATTAGTCATCAATAGATGATTTCTGATTTCTTCT